>NC_088403.1:31730207-31772707 GCF_034236695.1 Oncorhynchus nerka | reverse complement strand
TCAATCTCCTCCATATCTCCAGGTCTTAAACTCTCTCTCTCTCTCACACACACACACACACACACACACACACACACACACACACACACACACACACACACACACACACACACACACACACACACACACACACACACACACACACACACACACTCACACACACACACACACACTGCATACTGTATATGACCATTGCCAACCCATGAACTAAAGTTCAATCGAAACCTAATATGCTCTGTTGATAGCAGGTAGATGCCTGGGCCAATTTCCTTAAACCATCTCAGAGTAGGTGTCTGATTCAGGATCAGTTTTGCTTTTCAGATCACAGTGAATAAGATTACATGGACAGTGGGACCTGATCCCAGCACTTCTACTCTGAGACGCTTTCTGAATATGGGCCCTGGTCTACCCTTCTCACGGTTTAACAGCTCAGATAAAGCCTGGATAGTGGACAATAAACTCTGTTTTACAATCCAATCCATTTCTATAGGTCCATCTATCCTCAGGGTCGTGTAACAGGCTCTTGTTATTAGTAGGGAGGTGTTGTCTGTAACTCTCAGCTCTTATGGGCTAGATTGTGGCAGCAGTACAGGTTTTCATTGTTCTGGCCTTTTGCTGGACGTACAGTCCTGATTTATTTTACAAGATAGCCTTGACCTCAAGACCTTCATTAGAGCTGGGGATACACACACGCGCGCAAGCACAGACATACAAACGAGCATACACACACACACACACACACATACATACACACACACACACACACACACACACACACACACACACACACACACACACACACACACACACACACACACACACACACACACGTGCTCGTTCTGACATGGCTTTATGATCAGCCTAGTCCTCCCATTGCCATCAGTGCAGTAGGGTCTGATAGATGAACAGAATAAAGGGATAGTAAGGACTAATCAAAAGACTAGATACACTATCTGGCCAGGAGTGTCTGTTGTGTGTGTATATATATATACGTTGGAAGTTTACATACACCTCAGCCAAACACATTTAATCTCAGTTTTTCACAATTCCTGACATTTAATCGTAGTAATAATTCCCTGTTTTAGGTCAGTTAGGATTACCACTTTAGAATAATAATAGAGAGAATTACTTATTTCAGTTTTTATTTATTTCATCACATTCCCAGTGGGTGAGAAGTTTACATACACTCAATTAGTATTTGGTAGCATTGCCTTTACATTGTTTAACTTGGGTCAAATGTTTCAGGTAGCCTTCCACAAGCTCCCCACAATAAGTTGGATGAATTTTGGCCCATTTTGGCCCACCTTGAGTCAGGTTTGTAGGCCTCCTTGCTCGCACATGCTTTTTCAGTTCTGCCCACAAATGTTCTATGGGATTGAGGTCAGGGCTTTGTGATGGCCACTCCAATACCTTGACTTTGTTGTCCTTAAGCCATTTTGTCACAACTTTGGAAGTTTGCTTGGGGTCGTTGTCCATTTGGAAGACTCATTTGCTACCAAGCTTTAACTTCCTGACTGATGTCTTGAGATGTTGCTTCAATATATCCACATAATGTTCCTACCTCATGATGCCATCTATTTTGTGAAGTGCACCAGAACCTCCTGCAGGAAAGCACCCCCACAACATGATGCTACCACCCCCGTGCTTCACGGTTAGCTTGCAAGCTTCCCCCTTTTTCCTCCAAACATAACGATGGTCATTATGGCCAAACAGTTCTATTTTTGTTTCATCAGATCAGAGGACATTTCTCCAAAAAGTACGATCTTTGTCCCCGTGTGCAGTTGCAACCCGTAATCTGGCTTTCTTATGGAGGTTTTGGAGCAGTGGCTTCTTCCTTGCTGAGCAGCCTTTCAGGTTATGTCGATCTAGTACTCGTTTTCCTGTGGATATAGATACTTTTTCCTCTTTTTCTTCCTACCTGTTTCCTCCAGCATCTTCACATGGTATGATTTGCACTTTTTGCACCAAAGTACGTTCATCTCTAGGAGACAGAACGCGTCTCCTTCCTGAGCGGTATGATGGCTGCATGGTCCCATGGTGTTTATACTTGTGTACTATTGTTTGCACAGATGAACGTGGTACCTTCAGGTATTTGAAAATTGCTCCCAAGGATGACCCAGACTTGTGGATGTCTAAAATTGTTTTTCTGAGGTCTTGACAGTTTTCTTTTGATTTCCCCATGATGTCAAGCAAAGAGGCACTGAGTTTAAAGGTAGGCCTTGAAATAGATCCACAGGTAAACCTCCAATTGACTCAAATGATTTCCATTAGCCTATCAGAAGCTTCTAAAGCCATGACATCATTTTCTGAATTTTCCAAGCTGTTTCAGGGCACAGTCAACTTAGTGTATGTAATCTCCTGATCCACTGGAATTGTGATATAGTGAATTATAAGTGAAATAATCTGTCTGTTAACATTTGTTGGAAAAAGGACTTGTGTCATGCACAAAGTAGATGTCCTAACCGGCTCGCCAAAACTATAGTTTGTTCACAAGAAATTTGTGGAGTGGTTGAAAAACGAGCTTTAATGACTCCAACCTAAGTGTATGGAAACTTAAAGCTCGTTGGTATATATATATATATATACCAACACTACAGTTCAAAAGTTTGGGGCCACTTTTTCTTGAAAAGATACATGAAATGAGTTGCAAAATGAATAGGAAATATAATCAAGACGTTGACAAGGTTATAAATAATTATTTTTAAATGAAATAATAAATGTGTCCTTCAAACTTTGATTTTGTCAAGAAAGAATCCTCAATTTTCAGCAATTACAGCCTTGCAGACCTTTGGCATTTTAGTTGTCAATTTGTTGAGGTAATCTGAAGAGATTTCACCCCATGCTTCCTGAAGCACCTCCCACAAGTTGGATTGGCTTGATGGGCATATCTTACATACCATAAGGTCAAGCTGCTCCCACAACAGCTCAATAGGGTTGAGATCCGGTGACTGTGCTGGCCACTCCATTATAGACAGAATACCAGCTGACTGCTTCTTCCGTAAGTAGTTATTGCATAGTTTGGAGCTGTGCTTTGGTCATTGAGGAAATTGGCTCCAGTTTAAGCGCCGTCCACAGGGTATGGCATGGCGTTGCAAAATAGAGTGATAGCCTTCCTTCTTCAAGATCCCTTTTACCCTGTACAAATCTCCCACTTTACCACCACCAAAGCACCCCCAGACCATCACATTGCCTCCACCATGCTTGACAGATGGCGTCAAGCACTCCTCCAGCATCTTTTCATTTTTTCTGCGTCTCATGAATGTTCTTCTTTGTGATCCGAATACCTTACACTTAGATTTGTCTGTCTATAACACTTTTTTTCCCATCTTCCTCTGTCCAGGACATCTTCCTCTGTCCAGTGTCTGTGTTATTTTGCCCATCTTAATATTTTATTTTTATTGGCCAGTCTGAGATATGGCTTTTTCTTTGCAACTCTGCCTAGAAGGCAGCATCCCAGAGTCGCCTCTTCACTGTTGACGATGATACTGGTGTTTTGCAGGTACTCTTTAATGAAGCTGCCCTTTTGAGGACTTGTCTGTTTCTCAAATTAAACACCAATGTACTTGTCCTCTTGCTCAGTTGTGCACTGCCTCCCACTTCTCTTTCTATTCTGGTTAGAGCCAGTTTGCACTGTTCTGTGAAGGGAGTAGTACAAGGTGTTGTACGAGATCTTCAGTTTCTTGGCAATTTCTCGCATGGAATAGCCTTCATTTGCTGATGCTCCAGATACTCAACTAGTCTAAAGAAGGCCCGTTTAATTGCTTCTTTAATCAGAACAACAGTTTTCAGCTGTGCTAACATCATTGTAAAATGGTTTTCTAATGATCAATTAGCCTTTTAAAATGATAAACTTGGATTAGCTAACACAACGTGCCATTGGAACACAGGAGTGATAGTTGCTGATAATAGGCCTCTGTACGCCTATGTAGATATTCCATTAAAAATCTGCCGTTTCCACCTAATATAATCATTTACAACACTAACAATGTCTACACTGTATTTCTGATAAATTTATGTTTTTTTAATGGACAAACAGTTAGCTTTTCTTTCAAAACCAAGGGCATTTCTAAGTGACCCCAAACTTTTGAACGGTATACCAGATAATTAGGTTGTCGTTCGATATGGCACCCTATTCTTTAGGTAGTGCACTACTTTAGACCAGGGCCCATAGGGAATAGGGTGCCATTTGGATGGAGGTCACAGGGACTGGAGAGGACTGACACACACACACACACACACATGGGAAAAGGAGTTGTGTGTGTATGCATTAAGTACTGTATTGTATGTGTGAGGATCTCTGTTGCTTACATTGGTTCCACACTGACAGAATCAGAGCAGACTGACTTAGGTCCTGTTTCTGTTTCTGTGTTTCTGAGACTACCTTTAATTTATGCTCTGCTATGGCTGGGCCTGACTGGGTGTTATATTAGCAGCAATGTGTGTGTGTGTGTAACCTATATAAGGCTAGAAGGATTGGATATTGTGTGTTCACAGGAGAACTAAGGAGAGCCAGTCACACGAGAGAGGGGAGGTTGGTAAGTACAGAGGGAATGGAGGACATTTTATCCTCTACATTTCTCATTCCTTCACACTCTGTCTATACATACGGTGTATCTTTATCTCCCCCCTCACTCTCTCACCCCCTCTCTCCCACCCCATCTCTAAAGAAAGGCTGTAAGGAGAAGAGTGTGGGGGCAGAACGCTCCCTCTCTCTACAGTCTCTTGTTAAACTGCTGGCAGATGACAGAAAAATTAGAGACATTTCTCCTGCTGACAGGTTGTTGTGTGTCTCTTCTGCTTCAAATGATTTGTGTCACTTTGTTTTCACTCAAGCTGTCTCTCCTGCACAATGAGCACAGTGTACAGGTTGTCTTCCATAGGGAGGACCCGATTCATCTATCTCCTAGCTGCCTGCCTCTCAAACCCATCACACACACACGTACACAGACGTGCATGCATGCTCACACAAAGCGCACGCATGCATGGATACACACACACACACACACACACACACACACACACACACACACACACACACACACACACACACACACACACACACACACACACACACACCAGGAGGGAAGCAGTAGACAAGAGAGATGGCTGCTGCTACTTCTTGCTAATTATAAGGACACACTTTGATTGCCTTGTTTGGAAACACTTCTCAAACAGCTGTAATGGTAATAATTAGTCTCTGCTGAGGTTTACACGGCAGACAGAGGAGGCACAGTCATGTCTGACCCCCTGTATGTCTATGTGTGTGTTTGTGTGTGTGTGTGCAGGGGTGTCATGCATCCATTAGTTTAAATGGGGGCGTGCATTATGTGAGGACTGAGGGGGGTTCAATTGTCACTTTAATGAATGATGAACATTGATTATTACAGAACTTGTATGCCTTAAGAGTTTAGTACAATTGCCACGCTGGTATAGTATCATCATAACCCAAGAATGACAGAGATTCTAGTATTTTCTAAAGTCTAGCAACCTTGCCAGCAGGCCTGCCAACTAAGATAGCAGACAAGCTACTCTAACTTGATTGGTAGCCTGAAATGGCTTAGTAGCTAGTAATGAGGTTGGGAGACTGGGAACCTATCTAGCTGGCTAGCTAAAGCCTACTTCATAAAATTGCTAGGTGGCAATTCATCAAGAAGGAATAATCAAGAAGGAATCATCAAGAAGGAATCAATACATAGCTTGATCAAATTAATTTACAAACATACTGTACCTCCTGGAAGTCCTGCCCATCACCGGCAGCTCAAACCTAATCAAATCTAATTGTACTCCCGAATGGCGCAGCGGTCTAACGCAAAGAATCTCAGTGCTAGTTGCTTCACTACAGACACCCTGGTTCGAATCTAGGCTGTATCAAACCGGCCGTGATTGGGAGTCCCACAGTGCGGAGGCCAGTTGGCCCAGCGTCGTCCAGGTTTGGCCGGTGTAGGACATCAATGTAAATAAGAATTTGTTCTTAGCTCACTTGCCTGGTTAAAGAAAGGTAAAATAAAACACTGGGTGTGTCACTTGACACTCTCTCTCTACCCCTCCACAGAAGATACTACCTGCATGCACTAGTGTTTTGCCAAGCATATTTTTGCTGCATGGTGCACCTTGGAAGGAACCACACACGAGGTGGTAGAGGGGTACTCTCTTTGCCTGTGTAACCGATGTGAAATGGCTAGCTAGTTAGCGGTGGTGCGCGCTAATAGCGTTTCAATCGGTGTCGTCACTCGCAGCAGCTTTTGTGGAGCGATGGGTAACTATGCTTCGTGGGAGGCAGTTGTTGATGTGTGCAGAGGGTCCCTGGTTCGAGCCCGGGTATGGGCGAGGGGACGGACTAAAGTCATACTGTTACACTTGGTCCAGTCAGTGAGCCCCCTCTGCAAAATACAGCTGACAGATCTTTTTTATAAATAATTATGATAAATTGTGGGCTTACATTGAATATCCCCTTGAGCATGGTGAAGTTATTAATTACACTTTGTATCAATACATCCAGTCACTACAGAGATACAGGTGTCCTTCCTAACTCAGTTGCTGGAGAGGAAGGAAACCATTCAGGGATTTCACCATGAGGCCAATGGTGATTTTAAAACAGTTACACAGTTTAATGGCAGTGATAGGAGAAAACTGAACATTGTAGTTACTCCACAATACTAACCTACGTGACAGAGTGAAAAGAAGGAAGCCTGTACAGAATACCAATATTTATTCCAAAGCATGCATCATGTTTGCAACAAGGCATTAAAGTAATGCTGCAAAAAAATGTGGCAGAGCAATTCACTTTTTTACCTGAATAAAAAGTGTTATGTGTGGAGCAAATTCAATACAACACATTACTGAGTACCACTCTCCATATTTTCAAGCATAGTAGTGGTTGTATCATGTTATGGGCATGCTTGTAATCGATAAGGACTGGGGAGTTTTTCAGGATGAAAAGAAACGGAAGCGCAGGCAAAATCCTAGAGGAAAACCTGGTTCTGCCTCCTTTCCACCAGACACTGGGAGATGAATTCACCTTTCAGCAGGACAATAACCTAAATCACAGTGGCAAATCTATACAAATTGCTTACCAAGAAGACGGTGAATGTTTTTGACTGGCTGAGTTACAGTTTTGACCGAAATCTACTTGAAAATCTATGGCAAGACCTGAAAATGTTTGGTTAAGCAATGATCAACAACCAATTTGACAGAGCTTGAACAATTTTGTAAAGAATAATGGGCAAATATTGTACAATATTGTACATCTGGGCAATTTTCTCCACTGGCTGTCTGCTGGGTGTGAAAATCATCTGTCAGGAATCATGTCTCTGTGGCGTCAAGTTTCCTGTGAGCTTCACAAACTGTCTGTTGTTACATAGCTCAGAGACAGTACTTCATATTCACTAATAATGGTACATTACTGTCCTGTTGTTGGTGTAGGTCCTATCTAATGATAATGTGTTACCACAATGCTCATTATCAAATCATTATTTGCTGTACAACAAGTTCTCGCCATGTTCTGTACATGTTTATTAGATCAGCTATGTAAATCCATTTGTTCAGTCAAGGCTTGAACAGCCATGCAGCTGATCCTCTGAACAAGCCCTAAATGTAACATGTTACACAGAGAGGTACAGTGGTGATGCCTCCACACACACAGCAGGAGCCCAATAGTCTCCTTTTGTGCACTCAGTGTATATGTATACATTATCCATAGATATTTGGGCGAGAGAGTCAGGGTTAAAGTTTGTGTCTGTGTTACTAGCTGCTACGGTACTTACCGTGAGGAACTCAAGCTTTCTGGTTTATAGTGACAGGGGGATCACCAAACACCAAAGAGCAGCTCTTTTGACAAGAAGCTTTTCATTAGTGAGAGAGCACATCCTTGATTTGATTACTTCTGCCTGGACAGAGCAGGGAGGGACTGATAGGCAGGCACAAGTCTTTATTTGATTGGTTCTGTCTTTTAGAGGGCAGAGGCCTTCCATGTCAAGTTGGGGCTGGGGAATGTGTGTGTGTGTGTGATTGCATTATTTTGTGTGTGTCTGTGTTTGTTTGTGTGTGACTGTGTGTGTGTGTGTGTGTGTGTGTGTGTGTGTGTGTGTGTGTGTGTGTGTTTTGTGTCAGTCTACATGGTCCTCTTCAGTAAGTGTCCTTATAGCTAGGTAGGGTCAGGGTCAGTGTAACTGTGATTAAAGACAAAAACACAGATCACACCTGATTGATCTGGGCTCTAGTGTCTGCCCCATGTCAGGGACAGGGCTCTAGTGTCTGCCCCATGTCAGGGACAGGGCTCTAGTGTCTGCCCCCATGTCAGGGACACTGCTCTAGTGTCTGCCCCCATGTCAGGGACACGGCTCTAGTGTCTGCCCCCATGTCAGGGACACGGCTCTAGTGTCTGCCCCCATGTCAGGGACACGGCTCTAGTGTCTGCCCCCATGTCAGGGACACAGCTCTAGTGTCTGCCCCCATGTCAGGGACACAGCTCTAGTGTTTGCCCCCATGTCAGGGACACTGCTCTAGTGTCTGCCCCCATGTCAGGGACAGGGCTCTAGTGTTTGCCCCCATGTCAGGGACAGGGCTCTAGTGTCTGCCCCCATGTCAGTTCTAGGGCTCTAGTGTCTGCCACCATGTCAGGGACAGGGCTCTAGTGTCTGCCCCCATGTCAGGGACACTGCTCTAGTGTCTGCCCCCATGTCAGCAACAGGGCTCTAGTGTCTGCCCCCATGTCAGCAACAGGGCTCTAGTGTTTGCCCCCATGTCAGGGACACTGCTCTAGTGTCTGCCCCCATGTCAGGGACAGGGCTCTAGTGTCTGCCCCCATGTCAGGGACACTGCTCTAGTGTCTGCCCCCATGTCAGGGACACGGCTCTAGTGTCTGCCCCCATGTCAGGGACACGGCTCTAGTGTCTGCCCCCATGTCAGGGACACGGCTCTAGTGTCTGCCCCCATGTCAGGGACACAGCTCTAGTGTCTGCCCCGATGTCAGGGACACAGCTCTAGTGTTTGCCCCCATGTCAGGGACACTGCTCTAGTGTCTGCCCCCATGTCAGGGACAGGGCTCTAGTGTTTGCCCCCATGTCAGGGACAGGGCTCTAGTGTCTGCCCCCATGTCAGTTCTAGGGCTCTAGTGTCTGCCACCATGTCAGGGACAGGGCTCTAGTGTCTGCCCCCATGTCAGGGACACTGCTCTAGTGTCTGCCCCCATGTCAGCAACAGGGCTCTAGTGTCTGCCCCCATGTCAGCAACAGGGCTCTAGTGTCTGCCCCCATGTCAGGGACAGGGCTCTAGTGTCTGCCCCCATGTCAGCAACAGGGCTCTAGTGTCTGCCCCCATGTCAGGGACACGGCTCTAGTGTCTGCCCCCATGTCAGGGACACTGCTCTAGTGTCTGCCACCATGTCAGCAACAGGGCTCTAGTGTCTGCCCCCATGTCAGGGACAGGGCTCTAGTGTTTGCCCCCATGTCAGGGACACGGCTCTAGTGTCTGCCCCCATGTCAGCAACATGGCTCTAGTGTCTGCCCCCATGTCAGCGACAGGGCTCTAGTGTCTGCCTCCATGTCAGGGACACTGCTCTAGTGTCTTCCCCCATGTCAGGGACACTGCTCTAGTGTCTGCCCCCATGTCAGGGACACTGCTCTAGTGTCTGCCCCCATGTCAGGGACAGGGCTCTAGTGTCTGCCCCCATGTCAGGGACACTGCTCTAGTGTCTGCCCCCATGTCAGGGACACTGCTCTAGTGTCTGCCCCCATGTCAGGGACAGGGCTCTAGTGTCTGCCCCCATGTCAGGGACACTGCTCTAGTGTCTGCCCCATGTCAGGGACACGGCTCTAGTGTCTGCCCCCATGTCAGGGACACGGCTCTAGTGTCTGCCCCCATGTCAGGGACACGGCTCTAGTGTCTGCCCCCATGTCAGGGACACAGCTCTAGTGTCTGCCCCCATGTCAGGGACACAGCTCTAGTGTTTGCCCCCATGTCAGGGACACTGCTCTAGTGTCTGCCCCCATGTCAGGGACAGGGCTCTAGTGTTTGCCCCCATGTCAGGGACAGGGCTCTAGTGTCTGCCCCCATGTCAGTTCTAGGGCTCTAGTGTCTGCCACCATGTCAGGGACAGGGTAGTGTCTGCCCCCATGTCAGGGACACTGCTCTAGTGTCTGCCCCCATGTCAGCAACAGGGCTCTAGTGTCTGCCCCCATGTCAGCAACAGGGCTCTAGTGTCTGCCCCCATGTCAGGGACAGGGCTCTAGTGTCTGCCCCCATGTCAGCAACAGGGCTCTAGTGTCTGCCCCCATGTCAGGGACACGGCTCTAGTGTCTGCCCCCATGTCAGGGACACAGCTCTAGTGTTTGCCCCCATGTCAGGGACACTGCTCTAGTGTCTGCCCCCATGTCAGGGACAGGGCTCTAGTGTTTGCCCCCATGTCAGGGACAGGGCTCTAGTGTCTGCCCCCATGTCAGTTCTAGGGCTCTAGTGTCTGCCACCATGTCAGGGACAGGGCTCTAGTGTCTGCCCCCATGTCAGGGACACTGCTCTAGTGTCTGCCCCCATGTCAGCAACAGGGCTCTAGTGTCTGCCCCCATGTCAGCAACAGGGCTCTAGTGTTTGCCCCCATGTCAGGGACACTGCTCTAGTGTCTGCCCCCATGTCAGGGACAGGGCTCTAGTGTTTGCCCCCATGTCAGGGACACGGCTCTAGTGTCTGCCCCCATGTCAGCAACATGGCTCTAGTGTCTGCCCCCATGTCAGCAACAGGGCTCTAGTGTCTGCCTCCATGTCAGGGACACTGCTCTAGTGTCTGCCCCCATGTCAGGGACAGGGCTCTAGTGTTTGCCCCCATGTCAGGGACAGGGCTCTAGTGTCTGCCCCCATGTCAGTTCTAGGGCTCTAGTGTCTGCCACCATGTCAGGGACAGGGCTCTAGTGTCTGCCCCCATGTCAGGGACACTGCTCTAGTGTCTGCCCCCATGTCAGCAACAGGGCTCTAGTGTCTGCCCCCATGTCAGCAACAGGGCTCTAGTGTCTGCCCCCATGTCAGGGACAGGGCTCTAGTGTCTGCCCCCATGTCAGCAACAGGGCTCTAGTGTCTGCCCCCATGTCAGGGACACGGCTCTAGTGTCTGCCCCCATGTCAGGGACACTGCTCTAGTGTCTGCCACCATGTCAGCAACAGGGCTTTAGTGTCTGCCCCCATGTCAGGGACAGGGCTCTAGTGTTTGCCCCCATGTCAGGGACACGGCTCTAGTGTCTGCCCCCATGTCAGCAACATGGCTCTAGTGTCTGCCCCCATGTCAGCAACAGGGCTCTAGTGTCTGCCTCCATGTCAGGGACACTGCTCTAGTGTCTTCCCCCATGTCAGGGACACTGCTCTAGTGTCTGCCCCCATGTCAGGGACACTGCTCTAGTGTCTGCCCCCAAGTCAGGGACAGGGCTCTAGTGTCTGCCCCCATGTCAGGGACACTGCTCTAGTGTCTGCCCCCATGTCAGGGACACTGCTCTAGTGTCTGCCCCCATGTCAGGGACAGGGCTCTAGTGTCTGCCCCCATGTCAGGGACACTGCTCTAGTGTCTGCCCCCATGTCAGGGACACGGCTCTAGTGTCTGCCCCCATGTCAGGGACACGGCTCTAGTGTCTGCCCCCATGTCAGGGACACGGCTCTAGTGTCTGCCCCCATGTCAGGGACACAGCTCTAGTGTCTGCCCCCATGTCAGGGACACAGCTCTAGTGTTTGCCCCCATGTCAGGGACACTGCTCTAGTGTCTGCCCCATGTCAGGGACAGGGCTCTAGTGTTTGCCCCATGTCAGGGACAGGGCTCTAGTGTCTGCCCCCATGTCAGTTCTAGGGCTCTAGTGTCTGCCACCATGTCAGGGACAGGGCTCTAGTGTCTGCCCCCATGTCAGGGACACTGCTCTAGTGTCTGCCCCCATGTCAGCAACAGGGCTCTAGTGTCTGCCCCCATGTCAGCAACAGGGCTCTAGTGTCTGCCCCCATGTCAGGGACAGGGCTCTAGTGTCTGCCCCCATGTCAGCAACAGGGCTCTAGTGTCTGCCCCCATGTCAGGGACACGGCTCTAGTGTCTGCCCCCATGTCAGGGACACAGCTCTAGTGTCTGCCCCCATGTCAGGGACACAGCTCTAGTGTTTGCCCCCATGTCAGGGACACTGCTCTAGTGTCTGCCCCCATGTCAGGGACAGGGCTCTAGTGTTTGCCCCCATGTCAGGGACAGGGCTCTAGTGTCTGCCCCCATGTCAGTTCTAGGGCTCTAGTGTCTGCCACCATGTCAGGGACAGGGCTCTAGTGTCTGCCCCCATGTCAGGGACACTGCTCTAGTGTCTGCCCCCATGTCAGCAACAGGGCTCTAGTGTCTGCCCCCATGTCAGCAACAGGGCTCTAGTGTTTGCCCCCATGTCAGGGACACTGCTCTAGTGTCTGCCCCCATGTCAGGGACAGGGCTCTAGTGTCTGCCCCCATGTCAGGGACACTGCTCTAGTGTCTGCCCCCATGTCAGGGACACGGCTCTAGTGTCTGCCCCCATGTCAGGGACACGGCTCTAGTGTCTGCCCCCATGTCAGGGACACGGCTCTAGTGTCTGCCCCCATGTCAGGGACACAGCTCTAGTGTCTGCCCCCATGTCAGGGACACAGCTCTAGTGTTTGCCCCCATGTCAGGGACACTGCTCTAGTGTCTGCCCCCATGTCAGGGACAGGGCTCTAGTGTCTGCCCCCATGTCAGGGACACTGCTCTAGTGTCTGCCCCCATGTCAGGGACACGGCTCTAGTGTCTGCCCCCATGTCAGGGACACGGCTCTAGTGTCTGCCCCCATGTCAGGGACACGGCTCTAGTGTCTGCCCCCATGTCAGGGACACAGCTCTAGTGTCTGCCCCCATGTCAGGGACACAGCTCTAGTGTTTGCCCCATGTCAGGGACACTGCTCTAGTGTCTGCCCCCATGTCAGGGACAGGGCTCTAGTGTTTGCCCCATGTCAGGGACAGGGCTCTAGTGTCTGCCCCCATGTCAGTTCTAGGGCTCTAGTGTCTGCCACCATGTCAGGGACAGGGCTCTAGTGTCTGCCCCATGTCAGGGACACTGCTCTAGTGTCTGCCCCATGTCAGCAACAGGGCTCTAGTGTCTGCCCCCATGTCAGCAACAGGGCTCTAGTGTCTGCCCCCATGTCAGGGACAGGGCTCTAGTGTCTGCCCCCATGTCAGCAACAGGGCTCTAGTGTCTGCCCCCATGTCAGGGACACGGCTCTAGTGTCTGCCCCCATGTCAGGGACACAGCTCTAGTGTCTGCCCCCATGTCAGGGACACAGCTCTAGTGTTTGCCCCCATGTCAGGGACACTGCTCTAGTGTCTGCCCCCATGTCAGGGACAGGGCTCTAGTGTTTGCCCCCATGTCAGGGACAGGGCTCTAGTGTCTGCCCCCATGTCAGTTCTAGGGCTCTAGTGTCTGCCACCATGTCAGGGACAGGGCTCTAGTGTCTGCCCCCATGTCAGGGACACTGCTCTAGTGTCTGCCCCCATGTCAGGGACAGGGCTCTAGTGTCTGCCCCCATGTCAGGGACACTGCTCTAGTGTCTGCCCCCATGTCAGGGACACGGCTCTAGTGTCTGCCCCCATGTCAGGGACACGGCTCTAGTGTCTGCCCCCATGTCAGGGACACGGCTCTAGTGTCTGCCCCCATGTCAGGGACACAGCTCTAGTGTCTGCCCCCATGTCAGGGACACAGCTCTAGTGTTTGCCCCCATGTCAGGGACACTGCTCTAGTGTCTGCCCCCATGTCAGGGACAGGGCTCTAGTGTCTGCCCCCATGTCAGGGACACTGCTCTAGTGTCTGCCCCCATGTCAGGGACACGGCTCTAGTGTCTGCCCCCATGTCAGGGACACGGCTCTAGTGTCTGCCCCCATGTCAGGGACACGGCTCTAGTGTCTGCCCCCATGTCAGGGACACAGCTCTAGTGTCTGCCCCCATGTCAGGGACACAGCTCTAGTGTTTGCCCCCATGTCAGGGACACTGCTCTAGTGTCTGCCCCATGTCAGGGACAGGGCTCTAGTGTTTGCCCCCATGTCAGGGACAGGGCTCTAGTGTCTGCCCCATGTCAGTTCTAGGGCTCTAGTGTCTGCCACCATGTCAGGGACAGGGCTCTAGTGTCTGCCCCCATGTCAGGGACACTGCTCTAGTGTCTGCCCCCATGTCAGCAACAGGGCTCTAGTGTCTGCCCCCATGTCAGCAACAGGGCTCTAGTGTCTGCCCCCATGTCAGGGACAGGGCTCTAGTGTCTGCCCCCATGTCAGCAACAGGGCTCTAGTGTCTGCCCCCATGTCAGGGACACGGCTCTAGTGTCTGCCCCCATGTCAGGGACACAGCTCTAGTGTCTGCCCCCATGTCAGGGACACAGCTCTAGTGTTTGCCCCCATGTCAGGGACACTGCTCTAGTGTCTGCCCCCATGTCAGGGACAGGGCTCTAGTGTTTGCCCCCATGTCAGGGACAGGGCTCTAGTGTCTGCCCCCATGTCAGTTCTAGGGCTCTAGTGTCTGCCACCATGTCAGGGACAGGGCTCTAGTGTCTGCCCCCATGTCAGGGACACTGCTCTAGTGTCTGCCCCCATGTCAGCAACAGGGCTCTAGTGTCTGCCCCCATGTCAGCAACAGGGCTCTAGTGTTTGCCCCCATGTCAGGGACACTGCTCTAGTGTCTGCCCCCATGTCAGCAACAGGGCTCTAGTGTCTGCCCCCATGTCAGCAACAGGGCTCTAGTGTTTGCCCCCATGTCAGGGACACTGCTCTAGTGTCTGCCCCCATGTCAGGGACAGGGCTCTAGTGTCTGCCCCATGTCAGGGACACTGCTCTAGTGTCTGCCCCCATGTCAGGGACACGGCTCTAGTGTCTGCCCCCATGTCAGGGACACGGCTCTAGTGTCTGCCCCCATGTCAGGGACACGGCTCTAGTGTCTGCCCCCATGTCAGGGACACAGCTCTAGTGTCTGCCCCCATGTCAGGGACACAGCTCTAGTGTTTGCCCCCATGTCAGGGACACTGCTCTAGTGTCTGCCCCCATGTCAGGGACAGGGCTCTAGTGTCTGCCCCCATGTCAGGGACACTGCTCTAGTGTCTGCCCCCATGTCAGGGACACGGCTCTAGTGTCTGCCCCCATGTCAGGGACACGGCTCTAGTGTCTGCCCCCATGTCAGGGACACGGCTCTAGTGTCTGCCCCCATGTCAGGGACACAGCTCTAGTGTCTGCCCCCATGTCAGGGACACAGCTCTAGTGTTTGCCCCCATGTCAGGGACACTGCTCTAGTGTCTGCCCCCATGTCAGGGACAGGGCTCTAGTGTTTGCCCCCATGTCAGGGACAGGGCTCTAGTGTCTGCCCCCATGTCAGTTCTAGGGCTCTAGTGTCTGCCACCATGTCAGGGACAGGGCTCTAGTGTCTGCCCCCATGTCAGGGACACTGCTCTAGTGTCTGCCCCCATGTCAGCAACAGGGCTCTAGTGTCTGCCCCCATGTCAGCAACAGGGCTCTAGTGTCTGCCCCCATGTCAGGGACAGGGCTCTAGTGTCTGCCCCCATGTCAGCAACAGGGCTCTAGTGTCTGCCCCCATGTCAGGGACACGGCTCTAGTGTCTGCCCCCATGTCAGGGACACAGCTCTAGTGTCTGCCCCCATGTCAGGGACACAGCTCTAGTGTTTGCCCCCATGTCAGGGACACTGCTCTAGTGTCTGCCCCCATGTCAGGGACAGGGCTCTAGTGTTTGCCCCCATGTCAGGGACAGGGCTCTAGTGTCTGCCCCCATGTCAGTTCTAGGGCTCTAGTGTCTGCCACCATGTCAGGGACAGGGCTCTAGTGTCTGCCCCCATGTCAGGGACACTGCTCTAGTGTCTGCCCCCATGTCAGCAACAGGGCTCTAGTGTCTGCCCCCATGTCAGCAACAGGGCTCTAGTGTTTGCCCCCATGTCAGGGACACTGCTCTAGTGTCTGCCCCCATGTCAGGGACAGGGCTCTAGTGTCTGCCCCATGTCAGGGACACTGCTCTAGTGTCTGCCCCCATGTCAGGGACACGGCTCTAGTGTCTGCCCCCATGTCAGGGACACGGCTCTAGTGTCTGCCCCCATGTCAGGGACACGGCTCTAGTGTCTGCCCCCATGTCAGGGACACAGCTCTAGTGTCTGCCCCCATGTCAGGGACACAGCTCTAGTGTTTGCCCCCATGTCAGGGACACTGCTCTAGTGTCTGCCCCCATGTCAGGGACAGGGCTCTAGTGTTGCCCCTGTCAGGGACAGGGCTCTAGTGTCTGCCCCATGTCAGGGACAGGGCTCTAGTGTCTGCCACCATGTCAGGGACAGGGCTCTAGTGTCTGCCCCCATGTCAGGGACACTGCTCTAGTGTCTGCCCCCATGTCAGCAACAGGGCTCTAGTGTCTGCCCCCATGTCAGCAACAGGGCTCTAGTGTCTGCCCCCATGTCAGGGACAGGGCTCTAGTGTCTGCCCCCATGTCAGCAACAGGGCTCTAGTGTCTGCCCCCATGTCAGGGACACGGCTCTAGTGTCTGCCCCCATGTCAGGGACACTGCTCTAGTGTCTGCCACCATGTCAGCAACAGGGCTCTAGTGTCTGCCCCCATGTCAGGGACAGGGCTCTAGTGTTTGCCCCCATGTCAGGGACACGGCTCTAGTGTCTGCCCCCATGTCAGCAACATGGCTCTAGTGTCTGCCCCCATGTCAGCAACAGGGCTCTAGTGTCTGCCTCCATGTCAGGGACACTGCTCTAGTGTCTTCCCCCATGTCAGGGACACTGCTCTAGTGTCTGCCCCCATGTCAGGGACACTGCTCTAGTGTCTGCCCCCATGTCAGGGACAGGGCTCTAGTGTCTGCCCCCATGTCAGGGACACTGCTCTAGTGTCTGCCCCCATGTCAGGGACACTGCTCTAGTGTCTGCCCCATGTCAGGGACAGGGCTCTAGTGTCTGCCCCCATGTCAGGGACACTGCTCTAGTGTCTGCCCCCATGTCAGGGACACGGCTCTAGTGTCTGCCCCCATGTCAGGGACACGGCTCTAGTGTCTGCCCCCATGTCAGGGACACGGCTCTAGTGTCTGCCCCCATGTCAGGGACACAGCTCTAGTGTCTGCCCCCATGTCAGGGACACAGCTCTAGTGTTTGCCCCCATGTCAGGGACACTGCTCTAGTGTCTGCCCCCATGTCAGGGACAGGGCTCTAGTGTTTGCCCCCATGTCAGGGACAGGGCTCTAGTGTCTGCCCCCATGTCAGTTCTAGGGCTCTAGTGTCTGCCACCATGTCAGGGACAGGGCTCTAGTGTCTGCCCCCATGTCAGGGACACTGCTCTAGTGTCTGCCCCCATGTCAGCAACAGGGCTCTAGTGTCTGCCCCATGTCAGCAACAGGGCTCTAGTGTCTGCCCCATGTCAGGGACAGGGCTCTAGTGTCTGCCCCCATGTCAGCAACAGGGCTCTAGTGTCTGCCCCCATGTCAGGGACACGGCTCTAGTGTCTGCCCCCATGTCAGGGACACAGCTCTAGTGTCTGCCCCATGTCAGGGACACAGCTCTAGTGTTTGCCCCCATGTCAGGGACACTGCTCTAGTGTCTGCCCCCATGTCAGGGACAGGGCTCTAGTGTTTGCCCCCATGTCAGGGACAGGGCTCTAGTGTCTGCCCCCATGTCAGTTCTAGGGCTCTAGTGTCTGCCACCATGTCAGGGACAGGGCTGTAGTGTCTGCCCCCATGTCAGGGACACTGCTCTAGTGTCTGCCCCATGTCAGCAACAGGGCTCTAGTGTCTGCCCCCATGTCAGCAACAGGGCTCTAGTGTTTGCCCCCATGTCAGGGACACTGCTCTAGTGTCTGCCCCCATGTCAGGGACAGGGCTCTAGTGTCTGCCCCCATGTCAGGGACACTGCTCTAGTGTCTGCCCCCATGTCAGGGACACGGCTCTAGTGTCTGCCCCCATGTCAGGGACACGGCTCTAGTGTCTGCCCCCATGTCAGGGACACGGCTCTAGTGTCTGCCCCCATGTCAGGGACACAGCTCTAGTGTCTGCCCCCATGTCAGGGACACAGCTCTAGTGTTTGCCCCCATGTCAGGGACACTGCTCTAGTGTCTGCCCCCATGTCAGGGACAGGGCTCTAGTGTTTGCCCCTGTCAGGGACAGGGCTCTAGTGTCTGCCCCCATGTCAGTTCTAGGGCTCTAGTGTCTGCCACCATGTCAGGGACAGGGCTCTAGTGTCTGCCCCCATGTCAGGGACACTGCTCTAGTGTCTGCCCCCATGTCAGCAACAGGGCTCTAGTGTCTGCCCCCATGTCAGCAACAGGGCTCTAGTGTCTGCCCCATGTCAGGGACAGGGCTCTAGTGTCTGCCCCCATGTCAGCAACAGGGCTCTAGTGTCTGCCCCCATGTCAGGGACACGGCTCTAGTGTCTGCCCCCATGTCAGGGACACTGCTCTAGTGTCTGCCACCATGTCAGCAACAGGGCTCTAGTGTCTGCCCCCATGTCAGGGACAGGGCTCTAGTGTTTGCCCCCATGTCAGGGACACGGCTCTAGTGTCTGCCCCCATGTCAGCAACATGGCTCTAGTGTCTGCCCCCATGTCAGCAACAGGGCTCTAGTGTCTGCCTCCATGTCAGGGACACTGCTCTAGTGTCTTCCCCATGTCAGGGACACTGCTCTAGTGTCTGCCCCATGTCAGGGACACTGCTCTAGTGTCTGCCCCCATGTCAGGGACAGGGCTCTAGTGTCTGCCCCCATGTCAGGGACACTGCTCTAGTGTCTGCCCCCATGTCAGGGACACTGCTCTAGTGTCTGCCCCCATGTCAGGGACAGGGCTCTAGTGTCTGCCCCATGTCAGGGACACTGCTCTAGTGTCTGCCCCCATGTCAGGGACACGGCTCTAGTGTCTGCCCCCATGTCAGGGACACGGCTCTAGTGTCTGCCCCCATGTCAGGGACACTGCTCTAGTGTCTGCCCCCATGTCAGGGACACAGTGTCTGCCCCCATGTCAGGGACACAGCTCTAGTGTTTGCCCCATGTCAGGGACACTGCTCTAGTGTCTGCCCCATGTCAGGGACAGGGCTCTAGTGTTTGCCCCCATGTCAGGGACAGGGCTCTAGTGTCTGCCCCCATGTCAGTTCTAGGGCTCTAGTGTCTGCCCCATGTCAGGGACAGGGCTCTAGTGTCTGCCCCCATGTCAGGGACACTGCTCTAGTGTCTGCCCCCATGTCAGCAACAGGGCTCTAGTGTCTGCCCCCATGTCAGCAACAGGGCTCTAGTGTCTGCCCCCATGTCAGGGACAGGGCTCTAGTGTCTGCCCCCATGTCAGCAACAGGGCTCTAGTGTCTGCCCCCATGTCAGGGACACGGCTCTAGTGTCTGCCCCCATGTCAGGGACACTGCTCTAGTGTCTGCCACCATGTCAGCAACAGGGCTCTAGTGTCTGCCCCCATGTCAGGGACAGGGCTCTAGTGTTTGCCCCCATGTCAGGGACACGGCTCTAGTGTCTGCCCCCATGTCAGCAACATGGCTCTAGTGTCTGCCCCCATGTCAGCAACAGGGCTCTAGTGTCTGCCTCCATGTCAGGGACACTGCTCTAGTGTCTGCCCCCATGTCAGGGACACTGCTCTAGTGTCTGCCCCCATGTCAGCAACAGGGCTCTAGTGTCTGCCCCCATGTCAGGGACACTGCTCTAGTGTCTGCCCCCATGTCAGCAACAGGGCTCTAGTGTCTGCCCCCATGTCAGGGACACTGCTCTAGTGTCTGCCCCCATGTCAGCAACAGGGCTCTAGTGTCTGCCCCCATGTCAGGGACAGGGCTCTAGTGTCTTCCCCCATGTCAGGGACAGGGCTCTAGTGTCTGCCCCCATGTCAGGGACAGGGCTCTAGTGTCTTCCCCCATGTCAGGGACAGGGCTCTAGTGTCTTCCCCCATGTCAGGGACACTGCTCTAGTGTCTGCCCCCATGTCAGGGACACTGCTCTAGTGTCTGCCCACATGTCAGGGACAGGGCTCTAGTGTCTTCCCCCATGTCAGGGACAGGGCTCTAGTGTCTTCCCCCATATCAGGGACAGGGCTCTAGTGTCTGCCCCATGTCAGGGACACTGCTCTAGTGTCTTCCCCCATGTCAGGGACAGGGCTCTCGTGTCTTCCCCCATGTCAGGGACACTGCTCTAGTGTCTGCCCCCATGTCAGGGACACTGCTCTAGTGTCTGCCCCCATGTCAGGGACACTGCTCTAGTGTCTGCCCCCATGTCAGGGACAGGGCTCTAGTGTCTGCCCCCATGTCAGGGACAGGGCTCTAGTGTCTGCCCCCATGTCAGGGACAGGGCTCTAGTGTCTGCCCCCATGTCAGGGACACTGCTCTAGTGTCTGCCCCCATGTCAGGGACAGGGCTCTAGTGTCTGCCCCCATGTCAGGGACACTGCTCTAGTGTCTGCCCCCATGTCAGGGACAGGGCTCTAGTGTCTGCCCCCATGTCAGGGACACTGCTCTAGTGTCTGCCCCCATGTCAGGGACAGGGCTCTAGTGTCTGCCCCCATGTCAGGGACACTGCTCTAGTGTTTTCCCCCATGTCAGGGACACTGCTCTAGTGTCTGCCACCATGTCAGGGACACTGCTCTAGTGTCTGCCCCCATGTCAGGGACAGGGCTCTAGTGTCTGCCCCCATGTCAGGGACAGGGCTCTAGTGTCTGCCCCATGTCAGGGACACTGCTCTAGTGTCTGCCCCATGTCAGCAACAGGGCTCTAGTGTCTGCCCCCATGTCAGGGACAGGGCTCTAGTGTCTTCCCTCATGTCAGGGACACTGCTCTAGTGTCTGCCCCCATGTCAGGGACACTGCTCTAGTATCTGCCCCCATGTCAGGGACACTGCTCTAGTGTCTGCCCCCTTGTCAGGGACAGGGCTCTAGTGTCTGCCCCCATGTCAGGGACAGGGCTCTAGTGTCTTCCCCCATGTCAGGGACAGGGCTCTAGTGTCTTCCCCCATGTCAGGGACACTGCTCTAGTGTCTGCCCCCATGTCAGGGACACTGCTCTAGTGTCTGCCCACATGTCAGGGACAGGGCTCTAGTGTCTTCCCCCATATCAGGGACAGGGCTCTAGTGTCTGCCCCATGTCAGGGACACTGCTCTAGTGTCTTCCCCCATGTCAGGGACAGGGCTCTCGTGTCTTCCCCCATGTCAGGGACAGGGCTCTAGTGTCTTCCCCCATGTCAGGGACAGGGCTCTAGAGTCTGCCCCATGTCAGGGACACTGCTCTAGTGTCTGCCCCCATGTCAGGGACACTGCTCTAGTGTCTTCCCCCATGTCAGGGACACTGCTCTAGTGTCTGCCCCCATGTCAGGGACACTGCTCTAGTGTCTGCCCCCATGTCAGGGACAGGGCTCTAGTGTCTGCCCCCATGTCAGGGACACTGCTCTAGTGTCTGCCCCCATGTCAGGGACACTGCTCTAGTGTCTGCCCCCATGTCAGGGACAGGGCTCTAGTGTCTGCCCCCATGTCAGGGACACTGCTCTAGTGTCTGCCCCCATGTCAGGGACACTGCTCTAGTGTCTGCCCCCATGTCAGGGACACTGCTCTAGTGTCTGCCCCCATGTCAGGGACAGGGCTCTAGTGTCTGCCCCCATGTCAGGGACACTGCTCTAGTGTCTGCCCCCATGTCAGGGACACTGCTCTAGTGTTTTCCCCCATGTCAGGGACACTGCTCTAGTGTCTGCCCCCATGTCAGGGACACTGCTCTAGTGTCTGCCCCCATGTCAGGGACAGGGCTCTAGTGTCTGCCCCCATGTCAGGGACAGGGCTCTAGTGTCTTCCCCCATGTCAGGGACACTGCTCTAGTGTCTGCCCCCATGTCAGGGACACTGCTCTAGTGTCTGCCCCATGTCAGCAACAGGGCTCTAGTGTCTGCCCCCATGTCAGGGACACTGCTCTAGTGTCTGCCCCCATGTCAGGGACACTGCTCTAGTGTCTGCCCCCATGTCAGGGACAGGGCTCTAGTGTCTGCCCCCATGTCAGGGACACTGCTCTAGTGTCTGCCCCCATGTCAGGGACACTGCTCTAGTGTCTGCCCCCATGTCAGCAACAGGGCTCTAGTGTCTGCCCCCATGTCAGGGACACTGCTCTAGTGTCTGCCCCCATGTCAGGGACAGGGCTCTAGTGTCTGCCCCCATGTCAGGGACACTGCTCTAGTGTCTGCCCCCATGTCAGGGACACTGCTCTAGTGTCTGCCCCCATGTCAGGGACACTGCTCTAGTGTCTGCCCCCATGTCAGGGACACTGCTCTAGTGTCTGCCCCCATGTCAGGGACAGGGCTCTAGTGTCTTCCCCCATGTCAGGGACAGGGCTCTAGTGTCTTCCCCCATGTCAGGGACACTGCTCTAGTGTCTGCCCCCATGTCAGGGACACTGCTCTAGTGTCTGCCCACATGTCAGGGACAGGGCTCTAGTTTCTTCCCCCATGTCAGTGACAGGGCTCTAGTGTCTTCCCCCATATCAAGGACACTGCTCTAGTGTCTGCCCCCATGTCAGGGACACTGCTCTAGTGTCTGCCCCCATGTCAGGGACAGGGCTCTAGTGTCTGCCCCCATGTCAGGGACAGGGCTCTAGTGTCTTCCCCCATGTCAGGGACAGGGCTCTAGTGTCTGCCTCATGTCAGGGACACTGCTCTAGTGTCTGCCCCATGTCAGCAACAGGGCTCTAGTGTCTGCCCCCATGTCAGGGACACTGCTCTAGTGTCTGCCCCCATGTCAGGGACACTGCTCTAGTGTCTGCCCCCATGTCAGCAACAGGGCTCTAGTGTCTGCCCCCATGTCAGGGACACTGCTCTAGTGTCTGCCCCCATGTCAGCAACAGGGCTCTAGTGTCTGCCCCCATGTCAGGGACACTGCTCTAGTGTCTGCCCCCATGTCAGCAACAGGGCTCTAGTGTCTGCCCCCATGTCAGGGACAGGGCTCTAGTGTCTTCCCCCATGTCAGGGACACTGCTCTTGTCTCTGCCCCCATGTCAGGGACACTGCTCTAGTATCTGCCCCCATGTCAGGGACACTGCTCTAGTGTCTGCCCCATGTCAGGGACAGGGCTCTAGTGTCTGCCCCCATGTCAGGGACAGGGCTCTAGTGTCTTCCCCCATGTCAGGGACAGGGCTCTAGTGTCTTCCCCCATGTCAGGGACACTGCTCTAGTGTCTGCCCCCATGTCAGGGACACTGCTCTAGTGTCTGCCCACATGTCAGGGACAGGGCTCTAGTTTCTTCCCCCATGTCAGTGACAGGGCTCTAGTGTCTTCCCCCATATCAAGGACACTGCTCTAGTGTCTGCCCCCATGTCAGGGACACTGCTCTAGTGTTTTCCCCCATGTCAGGGACACTGCTCTAGTGTCTGCCCCCATGTCAGGGACACTGCTCTAGTGTCTGCCCCCATGTCAGGGACAGGGTTCTAGTGTCTGCCCCCATGTCAGGGACAGGGCTCTAGTGTCTGCCCCCATGTCAGGGACAGGGCTCTAGTGTCTGCCTCATGTCAGGGACACTGCTCTAGTGTCTGCCCCATGTCAGCAACAAGGCTCTAGTGTCTGCCCCCATGTCAGGGACACTGCTCTAGTGTCTGCCCCCATGTCAGCAACAGGGCTCTAGTGTCTGCCCCCATGTCAGGGACACTGCTCTAGTGTCTGCCCCCATGTCAGCAACAGGGCTCTAGTGTCTGCCCCCATGTCAGGGACACTGCTCTAGTGTCTGCCCCCATGTCAGGGACACTGCTCTAGTGTCTGCCCACATGTCAGGGACAGGGCTCTAGTGTCTTCCCCCATGTCAGTGACAGGGCTCTAGTGTCTTCCCCCATATCAGGGACAGGGCTCTAGTGTCTGCCTCATGTCAGGGACACTGCTCTAGTGTCTTCCCCCATGTCAGGGACAGGGCTCTCGTGTCTTCCCCCATGTCAGGGACAGGGCTCTAGTGTCTTCCCCCATGTCAGGGACAGGGCTCTAGTGTCTGCCTCATGTCAGGGACACTGCTCTAGTGTCTGCCCCATGTCAGCAACAGGGCTCTAGTGTCTGTCCCCATGTCAGGGACACTGCTCTAGTGTCTGCCCCCATGTCAGGGACACTGCTCTAGTGTCTGCCCCCATGTCAGCAACAGGGCTCTAGTGTCTGCCCCCATGTCAGGGACACTGCTCTAGTGTCTGCCCCCATGTCAGCAACAGGGCTCTAGTGTCTTCCCCCATGTCAGGGACACTGCTCTAGTGTCTGCCCCCATGTCAGCAACAGGGCTCTAGTGTCTGCCCCCATGTCAGGGACAGGGCTCTAGTGTCTTCCCCCATGTCAGGGACACTGCTCTTGTGTCTGCCCCCATGTCAGGGACACTGCTCTAGTATCTGCCCCCATGTCAGGGACACTGCTCTAGTGTCTGCCCCCATGTCAGGGACAGGGCTCTAGTGTCTTCCCCCATGTCAGGGACAGGGCTCTAGTGTCTTCCCCCATGTCAGGGACACTGCTCTAGTGTCTGCCCCCATGTCAGGGACACTGCTCTAGTGTCTGCCCCCATGTCAGGGACAGGGCTCTAGTGTCTTCCCCCATGTCAGGGACAGGGCTCTAGTGTCTTCCCCCATATCAAGGACACTGCTCTAGTGTCTGCCCCCATGTCAGGGACACTGCTCTAGTGTCTGCCCCATGTCAGCAACAGGGCTCTAGTGTCTGCCCCCATGTCAGGGACAGGGCTCTAGTGGCCCCATGTCAGGGACACTGCTCTAGTGTCTGCCCCCATGTCAGGGACACTGCTCTAGTGTCTGCCCCCATGTCAGGGACACTGCTCTAGTGTCTGCCCCCATGTCAGGGACACTGCTCTAGTGTCTGCCCCCATGTCAGGGACAGGGCTCTAGTGTCTGCCCCCATGTCAGGGACAGGGCTCTAGTGTCTGCCCCCATGTCAGGGACACTGCTCTGTCAGTGTCTGTCCCCCCATGTCAGGGACACTGCTCTAGTGTCTGCCCCATGTCAGGGACAGGGCTCTAGTGTCTGCCCCCATGTCAGGGACAGGGCTCTAGTGTCTGCCCCCATGTCAGGGACACTGCTCTAGTGTCTTCCCCATGTCAGGGACACTGCTCTAGTGTCTGCCCCCATGTCAGGGACAGGGCTCTAGTGTCTGCTAGTGTCTGCCCCCATGTCAGGGACAGGGCTCTAGTGTCTGCCCCCATGTCAGGGACACTGCTCTAGTGTCTGCCCCCATGTCAGGGACAGGGCTCTCAGGGACACTGCTCTAGTGTCTGCCCCCATGTCAGGGACAGGGCTCTAGTGTCTGCCCCCATGTCAGGGACACTGCTCTAGTGTCTGCCCCCATGTCAGGGACACTGCTCTAGTGTCTGCCCCCATGTCAGGGACACTGCTCTAGTGTCTGCCCCCATGTCAGGGACACTGCTCTAGTGTCTGCCCCCATGTCAGGGACACTGCTCTAGTGTCTGCCCCCATGTCAGGGACACTGCTCTAGTGTCTGCCCCCATGTCAGGGACACTGCTCTAGTGTCTGCCCCCATGTCAGGGACAGGGCTCTAGTGTCTGCCCCATGTCAGGGACACTGCTCTAGTGTCTGCCCCCATGTCAGGGACACTGCTCTAGTGTCTGCCCCCATGTCAGGGACACTGCTCTAGTGTCTGCCCCCATGTCAGGGACACTGCTCTAGTGTCTGCCCCCATGTCAGGGACACTGCTCTAGTGTCTGCCCCATGTCAGGGTGTCTGTCCCCCATGTCAGGGACACTGCTCTAGTGTCTGCCCCCATGTCAGGGACACTGCTCTAGTGTCTGCCCCCATGTCAGGGACAGGGCTCTAGTGTCTGCCCCCATGTCAGGGACACTGGGCTCTAGTGTCTGCCCCCATGTCAGGGACACTGCTCTAGTGTCTGCCCCATGTCAGGGACAGGGCTCTAGTGTCTGCCCCCATGTCAGGGACACTGCTCTAGTGTCTGCCCCCATGTCAGGGACACTGCTCTAGTGTCTGCCCCCATGTCAGGGACAGGGCTCCCCTAGTGTCTGCCCCCATGTCAGGGACACTGCTCTAGTGTCTGCCCCCATGTCAGGGACACTGCTCTAGTGTCTGCCCCCATGTCAGGGACAGGGCTCTAGTGTCTGCCCCCATGTCAGGGACACTGCTCTAGTGTCTGCCCCCATGTCAGGGACACTGCTCTAGTGTCTGCCCCATGTCAGGGACACTGCTCTAGTGTCTGCCCCATGTCAGGGACACTGCTCTAGTGTCTGCCCCCATGTCAGGGACACTGCTCTAGTGTCTGCCCCCATGTCAGGGACAGGGCTCTAGTGTCTGCCCCATGTCAGGGACACTGCTCTAGTGTCTGCCCCCATGTCAGGGACAGGGCTCTAGTGTCTGCCCCCATGTCAGGGACACTGCTCTAGTGTCTGCCCCCATGTCAGGGACACTGCTCTAGTGTCTGCCCCCATGTCAGGGACACTGCTCTAGTGTCTGCCCCCATGTCAGGGACACTGCTCTAGTGTCTGCCCCCATGTCAGGGACAGGGCTCTAGTGTCTGCCCCCATGTCAGGGACACTGCTCTAGTGTCTGCCCCCATGTCAGGGACAGGGCTCTAGTGTCTGCCCCCATGTCAGGGACAGGGCTCTAGTGTCTGCCCCCATGTCAGGGACAGGGCTCTAGTGTCTGCCCCCATGTCAGGGACAGGGCTCTAGTGTCTGCCCCATGTCAGGGACACTGCTCTAGTGTCTGCCCCATGTCAGGGACACTGCTCTAGTGTCTGCCCCCATGTCAGGGACACTGCTCTAGTGTCTGCCCCCATGTCAGGGACAGGGCTCTAGTGTCTGCTCTAGTGTCTGCCCCATGTCAGGGACACTGCTCTAGTGTCTGCCCCCATGTCAGGGACACACTGCTCTAGTGTCTGCCCCCCCCATGTCAGGGACAGGGCTCTAGTGTCTGCCCCATGTCAGGGACACTGCTCTAGTGTCTGCCCCCATGTCAGGGACACTGCTCTAGTGTCTGCCCCATGTCAGGGACACTGCTCTAGTGTCTGCCCCATGTCAGGGACACTGCTCTAGTGTCTGCCCCCATGTCAGGGACACTGCTCTAGTGTCTGCCCCCATGTCAGGGACACTGCTCTAGTGTCTGCCCCCATGTCAGGGACACTGCTCTAGTGTCTGCCCCCATGTCAGGGACAGGGCTCTAGTGTCTGCCCCATGTCAGGGACACTGCTCTAGTGTCTGCCCCCATGTCAGGGACACTGCTCTAGTGTCTGCCCCCATGTCAGGGACACTGCTCTAGTGTCTGCCCCCATGTCAGGGACACTGCTCTAGTGTCTGCCCCCATGTCAGGGACACTGCTCTAGTGTCTGCCCCCATGTCAGGGACACTGCTCTAGTGTCTGCCCCCATGTCAGGGACACTGCTCTAGTGTCTTCCCCCATGTCAGGGACAGGGCTCTAGTGTCTGCCCCCATGTCAGGGACAGGGCTCTAGTGTCTGCCCCCATGTCAGGGACACTGCTCTAGTGTCTGCCCCCATGTCAGGGACACTGCTCTAGTGTCTGCTCCCATGTCAGGGACACTGCTCTAGTGTCTGCCCCCATGTCAGGAACAGGGCTCTAGTGTCTGCCCCCATGTCAGGGACACTACTCTAGTGTCTGCCCCCATGTCAGTGACAGGGCTCTAGTGTCTGCCCCCATGTCAGGGACACTGCTCTAGTGTCTGCCCCCATGTCAGGGACACTGCTCTAGTTTCTGCCCCCATGTCAGGGACAGGGCTCTAGTGTCTGCCCCATGTCAGGGACACTGCTCTAGTGTCTGCCCCCATGTCAGGGACACTGCTCTAGTGTCTGCCCCCATGTCAGGGACAGGGCTCTAGTGTCTGCCCCCATGCCAGGGACACTGCTCTAGTGTCTGCCCCCATGTCAGGGACACTGCTCTAGTGTCTGCCCCCATGTCAGGGACACTGCTCTAGTGTCTGCCCCATGTCAGGGACACTGCTCTAGTGTCTGCCCCCATGTCAGCGACACTGCTCTAGTGTCTGCCCCCATGTCAGGGACAGGGCTCTAGTGTCTGTCCCCATGTCAGGGACACTGCTCTAGTGTCTGCCCCCATGTCAGGGACACTGCTCTAGTGTCTGCCCCCATATCAGGGACACTGCTCTAGTGTCTGCCCCATGTCAGGGACACTGCTCTAGTGTCTGCCCCCATGTCAGGGACACTGCTCTAGTGTCTGCCCCCATGTCAGGGACAGGGCTTTAGTGTCTGCCCCCATGTCAGGGACAGGGCTCTAGTGTCTGCCCCCATGTCAGGGACAGGGCTCTAGTGTCTGCCCCATGTCAGGGACACTGCTCTAGTGTCTGCCCCATGTCAGGGACACTGCTCTAGTGTCTGCCCCCATGTCAGGGACACTGCTCTAGTGTCTGCCCCCATGTCAGGGACACTGCTCTAGTGTCTGCCCCCATGTCAGGGACAGGGCTCTAGTGTCTGCCCCCATGTCAGGGACACTGCTCTAGTGTCTGCCCCCATGTCAGGGACACTGCTCTAGTGTCTGCCCCCATGTCAGGGACACTGCTCTAGTGTCTGCCCCCATGTCAGAGACACTGCTCTAGTGTCTGCCCCCATGTCAGGGACAGGGCTCTAGTGTCTGCCCCCATGTCAGGGACACCAGCTCTAGTGTCTGCCCCCATGTCAGGGACAGGCTCTAGTGTCTGCCCCCATGTCAGAGACACTGCTCTAGTGTCTGCCCCCATGTCAGGGACAGGGCTCTAGTGTCTGCCCCATGTCAGGGACACTGCTCTAGTGTCTGCCCCCATGTCAGGGACACTGCTCTAGTGTCTGCCCCCATGTCAGGGACACTGCTCTAGTGTCTGCCCCCATGTCAGGGACACTGCTCTAGTGTCTGCCCCCATGTCAGGGACACTGCTCTAGTGTCTGCCCCCATGTCAGGGACAGGGCTCTAGTGTCTGCCCCCATGTCAGGGACACTGTTCTAGTGTCTGCCCCCATGTCAGGGACAGGGCTCTAGTGTCTGCCCCCATGTCAGGGACACTGTTCTAGTGTCTGCCCCCATGTCAGGGACACTGTTCTAGTGTCTGCCCCCATGTCAGGGACAGGGCCTCTGAGTCGATTAGTCTCCTGCTGTGTGTGTGGAATAACCACCACTGTACCTCTCTGTGTAACATGTTACATTTAGGGCTTGTTCAGAGGATCAGCTGCTTGGCTGTTCAAGCCTTGACTGAACAAATGGATTTACATAGCTGATCTAATAAACCACTGTACCTCTCTGTGTAACATGTTACATTTAGGGCTTGTTCAGAGGATCAGCTGCATGGCTGTTCAAGCCTTGACTGAACAAATGGATTTACATAGCTGATCTAATAAACATGTACAGAACATGGCGAGAACTTGTTGTACAGCAAATAATGATTTGATAATGAGCATTGTGGTAACACATTATCATTAGATAGGACCTACACCAACAACAGGACAGTAATGTACCATTATTAGTGAATATGAAGTACTGTCTCTGAGCTATGTAACAACAGACAGTTTGTGAAGCTCACAGGAAACTTGACGCCACAGAGACATGATTCCTGACAGATGATTTTCACACCCAGCAGACAGCCAGTGGAGAAAATAGCCCAGATGTGCCAGAAACACAACACTTACCATCAGTGGGCTATAGCTCACAGTCACAAGTTCACGCACATATTCACACATACGTAAAGGGGGTGCAAGTCATTCAAAATCCTATTTTCCCTAACTTTAACTTTAACTCCTAACCATAACTTTAACTCTTACACCTAATTCTAACCCTAACCCTAATTGTAACCCTAAACCTAACCCCTAAGCCTAAAATGGCCCTACAAGGGAGAATTTTCGTTGTTTTACTATCCTTTTGGGTGATTTCTGGTACCCACAAGGATGGTAAATATAGGATAGTAATACAAGCCCACACATACACACACATCCAACATTACACCATTCCTAACCTACATGTGTTACACCTGGATTAGCTGTGTGTGTGTGTGTGTGTGTGTGTGAGAGAGATCAAACACACACCATCCATGCATGTATGGGATTCCTTCATCTCTCTCTCTCCTGTCCTAGCTTCCATTATCTAATATAAGAGACTAATCCTCTTGTGGTATTAATCTGCTTTAACGAGGGTTTGTTACCGTGCTGAGATGGAATTAAAACCCTGGGAGGTGGAGGGGGAGGGTGTGTATGTGTGTTTGGGGGAAGGGGGACAGGGGAGGCTCTGACATACAACGCTAAGCTGTTTTGTCTTCTCTTGTAGACCTATACCCTGTTTCTCCTCTCCTTCTCACATCGCCACACTAGAACCAATGATAACTTTGCCAAATAGTGAACTTCCATCTAAATAATTTGATTATGTACAGTATTTGACTTAGGTGTGGTTAGTGTGTGCATTGTGCTGTAAGTAGACCACATTCCCTGTCTGGATTCCTTATATGAGAAACCTTGAGTGAAACTTAGAATTCTAAATACTAAGAGTAATTTAATAGGATCTTTATTCACTGAAATCTGTGTTCTGCTCCCATATGTCAAATCAGGATTTGTCCCATTGCTCTCCTTCTCATTATTCTGTTATTGTCCAGATTCGATGTTGTCCTGTTGTGGTGTTGATTCAGAGCCTGATGTTGATGCTGTCTGTTATAAAGTCTTGTTTGAGCTAGTTTACCACAGTAACAGACCCTACAGTAGTGTCTTCTTTGTGACTAGTTATTGTATTCTCTGGATGTGTCCCAAATGGCATCCTCTTCCCTATATACTGCACTGTTTTCACCAGAGCCCTATAGGCCCTAGTCAAAAGTAGTACGCTATAATAGGGAATAGGATGCTTTTTGGGATGCAGCATCTCTCTGAGGTAAACTAAGGTCAGTTTATAGTCTCTCTATGTTACATGTCATCTCCATGATTTTTTCAAAACTAAGTTTGGTCATTTGGAACCTTTTAACTCATTAAGATATTAGTGACACATCTGGCTCTTATTAACGTCCACACAGTTAGTCTTTGTCTGGCCGTCTGACGAGTAGAGAATGCTACATACCACAGATATTTTTGACTGACTTTCTCCTTGTCTCCACGAGGTTTTGGTGTTCTCGTCGGTTCTGTTTTCTGATTGGTTCCTGTGTTGTTTTGACCAATCAGATCGTTGCCTATATTTACTGTATGAAGGACAAGACTGACTATGGAAAGATATACACTGCTCAAAAAAATAAAGAGAACACTTAAACAACACAATGTAACTCCAAGTCAATCACACTTCTGTGAAATCAAACTGTCCACTTAGGAAGCTACACTGATTGACAATAAATGTCACATGCTGTTGTGCAAATGGAATAGACAACAGGTGGAAATTATAGGCAATTATCAAGACACCCCCAATAAAGGAGTGGTTCTGCAGGTGGTGACCACAGACCACTTCTCAGTTCCTATGCTTCCTGGCTGATGTTTTGGTCACTTTTCAATGCTGGCGGTGCTTTCAATCTAGTGGTAGCATGAGACGGAGTCTACAACCCACACAAGTGGCTCAGGTAGTGCAGCTCATCCAGGATGGCACATCAATGCGAGCTGTGGCAAGAAGGTTTGCTGTGTCTGTCAGCGTAGTGTCCAGAGCATGGAGGCGCTACCAGGAGACAGGCCAGTAGATCAGGAGACGTGGAGGAGGCCGTAGGAGGGCAACAACCCAGCAGCAGGACCGCTACCTCCACCTTTGTGCAAGGAGGAGCAGGAGGAGCACTGCCAGAGCCCTGCAAAATGACCTCCAGCAGGCCACAAATGTGCATGTGTCTGCTCAAACGGTCAGAAACAGACTCCATGAGGGTGGTAATGAGGGCCCAACATCCACAGGTGGGGGTTGTGCTTACAGCCCAACACCGTGCAGGACGTTTGGCATTTGCCAGAGAACACCAAGATTGGCAAATTCGCCACTGGCGCCCTGTGCTCTTCACAGATGAAAGCAGGTTCACACTGAGCACATGTGACAGACGTGACAGAGTCTGGAGACGCCGTGGAGAACGTTCTGCTGCCTGCAACATCCTCCAGCATGACCGGTTTGGCGGTGGGTCAGTCATGGTGTGGGGTGGCATTTCTTTGGGAGGCCGCACAGCCCTCCATGTGCTCGCCAGAGGTAGCCTGACTGCCATTAGGTACCGAGATGAGATCCTCAGACCCCTTGTGAGACCATATGCTGGTGCGGTTGGCCCTGGGTTCCTCCTATTGCAAGACAATGCTAGACCTCATGTGGCTGGAGTGTGTCAGCAGTTCCTGCAAGAGGAAGGCATTGATGCTATGGTTTGGCCCGCCCATTTCCCAGACCTGAATCCAATTGAGCACATCTGGGACATCATGTCTCGCTACATCCACCAACGCCATGTTTCACCACAGACTGTCCAGGAGTTGGTGGATACTTTAGTCCAGGTCTGGGAGGAGATCCCTCAGGAGACCATCCGCCACCTTATCAGGAGCATGCCCATGCGTTGTAGGGAGGTCATACAGGCACATGGAGGCTACACACACTACTGAGCCTCATTTTGACTTGTTTTAAGGACATTACATCAAAGTTGGATCAGCCTGTAGTGTGGTTTTCCACTTTAATTTTGAGTGTGACTCCAAATCCAGACCTCCATGGGTTGATACATTTGATTTCCCTTGATAATTTTTGTGTGATTTTGTTCAACTATGTAAAGAAAAAAATATTTAATAAGAATATTTCATTCATTCAGATCTAGGATGTGTTATTTTAGTGTTCCCTTTATTTTTTTGAGCAGTGCATATATATATATATATATATATATATATACATACATACATACATACATACATACATACATACATACATACATACATACAGTAGCAGTCAAAAGTTTAGACACACCTACTTATTCCAGGGTTTTTCTTTATTTGGACTATTTTCTACATTGTAGAAAAATAGTAAAGACATCAAAACTATGAAATAACACATGGAATCATGTAGTAAGCAAAAAAAGTATAAAATACAGTATATGACCCCAATCACACAGCTAAGAACCTCACAAATAAGTAGAGAAGTGACCCCCATCACACACCTAAGAACCTCACAAATAAGTAGAGAAGTGACCCCCCATCACACAGCTAAGAACCACACAAATAAGTATAGAAGTGACCCCCCATCACACAGCTAAGAACCTCACAAATAAGTAGAGAGGTGACCCCCCATCACACAGCTAAGAACCGCGACACAGCTATTACACGGCCAATAAACACTGCTATATACAGTACCAGTCAAAGGTTTGTACACACCTACTCATTACAGAGTTTTTCTTTATTTTTACTATTTTCTACATTGTATAATAGTAGTGAAGACATGAAAACTTTGAAATAACACACATGAAATCATGTAGTAACCAAATAAATTTTATATTTTATATTTTATATTCTTCTAAGTTAGCCTTGATGGCAGCATTGCACACCCTTGTCATTCTCACAACCAGCTTCACCTGGAATTATTTTCCAACAGTCTTGAAGGAGTTCCCACATATGCTGAGCACTTGTTGGCTGCTTTTCCTTCACTCTGCGGTCCAACTCATCCCAAACCATCTTAAATGGGCTGAGATCTGGTGATTGTGGAGGCCAGGTCATCTGATGCATCACTTCATCACTTTCCATGGTCAAATAGCCCTTACACAGCCTGGAGGTGTGTTGGGTCACTGTCCTGCTGCAAAACAAATGATAGCCCCACTAAGGGCAAACCAGATGGGAAGGCGTATCGCTGCAGAATGCTGTGGTAGCCATGCTGGTTAAGTGTGCCTTGAATTCTAAATAAATCACTGACAGTGTCACCAGAAAAGCACCCCCACACCATCACACCTCCTCCTCCATGCTTCACAGTGGGAACTACACATACGGAGATCATCCGTTCACCTACTCTGTGTCTCACAAAGACATGGCGGTTGGACACATCGGACCAAAAGACAGATTTCCACAAGTCTAATGTCCATTGTTCGTGTTTCTTGGCCCAAGCAAGTCTCATCTTCTTATTAGTGTCCTTTAGTATTGGTTTCTTTGCAGCAATTCGACCATGAACGTCTGATTCCCGCAGTCTCCTCTGAACTGTTGATGTTGAATTACTTGAACTCTGTGAATCATTTGGGCTGCAATTTCTGAGGCTGGTAACTCTAATGAACTTATCCTCTGCAGCAGAGGTAACTTTGGTCTTCCTTTCCTGTGGCAGTCCTCATGAGAGCCAGTTTCATCATTTCGCTTGATGGTTATTGCAACTTCACTTGAAGAAACTTTGAAAGTTCTTGAAATGTTCTGCATTGACTGACCTTCATGTCTTAAAGTAATGATGGGCTGTTGTTTTTCTTTGCTTATTTGAGCTGCTCTTGCCTTAATATGGACTTGGTCTTTTACCAAATAAGGCTATCTTCTGTATACCAACCCTAACTTGTCACAACACAACTGATTGGCTCAAACGCATTAAGAAGGAAAGAAATTCCACAAATTAACATTTAACAAGGCACACCTGTAAATTGAAATGAATTCCAGGTGACTACCTCATGAAGCTGGTTGAGAGAATGCCAAGAATGTGAAAAGCTGTCATCAAGGCAAAGGGTGGCTACTTTGAAGAATCTCAAATATAAAGTATATTTTTATTTGTTAAACATTTTATTGGTTACTACATGATCCCATATGTGTTATTTCATAGTTTTGATGTATTATTAAAAATAGTAAAAATAAAAACCCTTCAATTAGTAGGTTTGTCCAAACTTTTCACTGGTACATATATATATATAGATATATATAGATATATATATATGTATGTGTGTGTGTGTGTATATATATACATTATTCCCTATATATATATAAATACATATAAATGTGATTTGCCAATTGTATTACCTTGAATAATAGTGTAGAGTTCATGTACAAAAGTAAAGAGCGAGTGAAAGAGGAAGCCTTACTGGAGAGTAAGTAGAGAGCACTGAGTGGGTATGAGGCCTAACTGAGAAAAAGACAGAGAGAAAATAGAGAGAGAAAGATGTCAAGAGGAGAGAGAGGGGGAGTGCAGCGGAGAGGAGAAGAGAGAGAGAGCTGTAATTTATCGGGCCGACAGAGGAAGTGAAATATGCTGTGGGTGTGTGAGTGTGACAGTTGAGATGAATGGAGACATCAGGAGGAGGGCTCGGAGCATAGTGGCCTTGTGGGGGTGTGTGTTTTATTCACCCTGTCAGACACACACCATGTTCAAGGGTTTCATTTCAGCCGTCTCCCTGTCTGCCCTGCCTATCACGGCTGTGTGTGTGTGTGTGTGTGTGTGTGTGTGTGTGTGTGTGTGTGTGTGTGTGTGTGTGTGTGTGTGTGTGTGTGTGTGTGTGGCCATCAGTGCAGCTAATGGGCACACTGAGCAGAGTAACAGGTGGGGAGATGGCAGAAGTCCTCTTCTCTTCTTGTCTCCTCTTCTCTGTCTGGACAGTGGACTGCTCTCTCCATCCTATCGTCTCTTCTCGTCTCCTCTGTCTGGACAGTGGACTCCTCCTCTCCTCTCCTCTCTTCTCCTCTCCTCTCCTCTCCTCTCCTCTCCTCTCCTCTCCTCTCCTCTCCTCTCCTCTCTCTCCTCTCCTCTCCTCTCCTCTCCTCTCCTCTCCTCTCCTCTCCTCTCCTCTCCTCTCCTCTCCTCTCCTCTCCTCTCCTCTCCTCTGTCTGGACAGTGGACTGCTCTCTCCACACTCTGATTTTCTCTTCTTTTGTCTGGACAGTGGACTGTTCTCTCCATCCTCTCTGGGCCATATTATGTAACACACAGAGCCTTGCGAACCAAGTGGACAGTACAGTCAGAGAAAGAGAGAGAAGGCAGGACTAATTCACAATTAATAATTCATTCTTGTTAATAAACACTCTATGCATATACACTGTATTCCCGAACTCATACATAATTCAGAGAGCTCTAAATCTACCTTTGTTTTCTATAGGCCAGTTTTCCTGCTCCATGGCAACATGGTAATAATATCACACATTAAACTCTAGACCCCACTATTGCATTACACTAAAACTCTATGGTGTGTTTTGGTGACAGCATAAACATGCTTACGCTGATTTACATTGTACAGCAGCTCTCATTACTACTGTATGAAATGTGGAAGCGTCCATGCTGGGAAGCGGTGATGGAGTGTGTGCTGATTTAATGACACGTGACCATGTCAGGGGAAACCTTCTTGGGCTGTGCTTCTGTACTGTCCTTTTACTTGTTCTACTCTTGTACTTCTTTATTTGTCTTTTTCTGTCTTACTCAATTGTGCTATACGGAATCCTTGGGACGTTCCTACCCCATTGAAGTTCAAATGTAATATGGTTAAGGTAAGGGTGATCATTATGGTTAAGGTTAAGGGTTAAGGTTAGGGTTTAGGGTAGGGACATCCCAAGTATCCCGGAAAGCACTGACCTGTACTCTATCCCCCCTCTTGTGCCCCATCTTTCCTTCCATTTTTTAACGATTTACTATTGTTCTTCTGTCTATTGCAGAACCAGTCTAAAGTCTGGACACGCCCACTCATTCCAGGGTTTTTCTTTATTTGGACTATTTTCTACATTGTAGAATAATAGTGAAGACATCAAAAGTTATGAAATTACACATATGGAATCATGTAGTAACCAAAAAGGTGTTAAACAAATCAAAATATATTTTAATTGCCCAGAGTGTGCAAAGATGTCATCAAGGCAAGGGGGGGGGGGTACTTTGAAGAATCCAAAATATAAAATATATTTTGATTTGTTTAAAACTTCATTGGTTAATATGATTCCATGTGTGTTATTTCATAGTTTTGATGTTATTCTATAGTGTAGAAAATCTAAAAATCTAAGGAAAACCCTGGAATGAGTAGGTGTGTGCTGACGTTTGACTGGTGCTGTATATAGAGCAGTGTTTACTGGCCGTGTGATAGCTGTGTCGACGTTCTAAGCTGTGTGATAGGGGGAGAACTCTCTACTTATTTGTAAGGTTCTTAGCTGTGTGATGGGGGTCACTTCTCTACTTGTTTGTGAGGTTCTTAGCTGTGTGATGGGGGTCACCTCTCTACTTATTTGTGAGGTTCTTAGCTGTGTGATGGGGGGACAACTCTCTACTTATTTGTGAGGTTCTTAGCTGTGTGATGGGGGTAACTTCTCAACTTATTTGTGAGGCTCTTAGCTGTATGATGGGGGGTCACTTCTTAACATATTTGGGAGGTTCTTAGCTGTGTGATGGGGGGACGCTTCTACTTATTTGTGAGGTTCTTAGCTGTGTGATGGGGGGACACTTCTCTACTTATTTGTGAGGTTCTTAGCTGTGTGATGGGGGGTCACTTCTCAACTTATTTGTGAGGTTCTTAGCTGTGGTGGGGGTCACTTCTCAACTTATTTGTGAGGTTCTTAGCTGTGTGATGGGGGTCACTTCTCTACTTATTTGTGAGGTTCTTAGCTGTGTGATGGGGGTAACTTCTCAACTTATTTGTGAGGCTCTTAGCTGTATGATGGGGGGTCACTTCTTAACATATTTGGGAGGTTCTTAGCTGTGTGATGGGGGGACGCTTCTCTACTTATTTGTGAGGTTCTTATCTGTGTGATGGGGGGGTCACTTCTCAACTTATTTGTGAGGTTCTTAGCTGTGTGATGGGGGGGTCACTTCTCAACTTATTTGTGAGGTTCTTAGCTGTGTGATGGGGGGTCACTTCTCAACTTATTTGTGAGGTTCTTAGCTGTGTGATGGAGGGTCCACATCTCTACTTATTTGTGGAGCTCTTACCTGTGTGATGGGGGGTCATTTCTCAACTTATTTGTGAGGTTCTTAGCTGTGTGATGGGGGTCACTTCTCTACTTATTTGTGAGGTTCTTAGCTGTGTGATGGAGGGTCCACATCTCTACTTATTTGTGGAGCTCTTACCTGTGTGATGGGAGGGGTCATTTCTCAACTTATTTGTGAGGTTCTTAGCTGTGTGATGGAGGGTCCACATCTTTACTTATTTGTGAGATTCATAGCTGTGTGATGGGGGGGTCACTTCTATACTTATTTGTGAGGTTCTTAGCTGTGTGATGGGGGGGTCACTTCTCAACTTATTTGTGAGGTTCTTAGCTGTGTGATGGGGGGTCACTTCTCAACTTATTTGTGAGGTTCTTAGCTGTGTGATGGAGGGTCCACATCTCTACTTATTTGTGAGATTCATAGCTGTGTGATGGGGGGTCACGTCTCTGCTTATTTGTGAAGTTCTTAGCTGTGTGATAGGGGGACAACTCTACTTATTTGTGAGGTTCTTAGCTGTGTGATGGGGGGTCACTTGTCAACTTATTTGTGAGGTTATTAGCTGTGTGATGGAGGGTCCACATCTCTACTTATTTGTGAAGCTCTTACCAGTGTGATGGGGGGGTCACTTCTATACTCATTTGTGAGGTTCTTAGCTGTGTGATGGGGGTCATATCTCTGCATATTTGTGAGCTACTTATTTTTGTGATGGGGGGTCACTTCTCTGCTTATTTGTGAAGTTCTTACCTGTGTGATGGGAGGGGTCATTTCTCAACTTATTTGTGAGGTTCTTAGCTGTGTGATGGAGGGTCCACATCTCTACTTATTTGTGAGGTTCTTAGCTGTGTGATGGGGGGGTCACTTCTCAAATTATTTGTGAGGTTCTTAGCTGTGTGATGGGGGGGTCACTTCTCGACTTATTTGTGAGGTTCTTAGCTGTGTGATGGGGGGGGGGGGTCACTTCTCAACTTATTTGTGAGGCTCTTAGCTGTGTGATGGGGGGTCGACATCTCTACTTATTTGTGGAGCTCTTACCTGTGTGATGGGAGGGGTCATTTCTCAGCTTATTTGTGAGGTTCTTAGCTGTGTGATGGAGGGTCGACATCTCTACTTATTTGTGGAGCTCTTACCTGTGTGATGGGAGGGGTCATTTCTCAGCTTATTTGTGAGGTTCTTAGCTGTGTGATGGAGGGTCCACATCTCTACTTATTTGTGAGATTCATAGCTGTGTGATGGGGGGTCACGTCTCTGCTTATTTGTGAAGTTCTTAGCTGTGTGATAGGGGGAGAACTCAACTTATTTGTGAGGTTCTTAGCTGTGTGATGGGGGGTCACTTCTCAACTTATTTGTGAGGTTCTTGATGGGGTCACTTCTCAACTTATTTGTGAGGTTCTTAGCTGTGTGATGGAGGGTCCACATCTCTACTTATTTGTGGAGCTCTTACCTGTGTGATGGGATGAGTCATTTCTCAACTTATTTGTGAGGTTCTTAGCTGTGTGATGGAGGGTCCACATCTCTACTTATTTGTGAGGTTCTTAGCTGTGTGATGGAGGGACAACTCAACTTATTTGTGAGGTTCTTAGCTGTATGATGGGGGTCAACTTATTTGTGAGGTTCTTCTGTATGATGGGGGGTCACTTCTCAACTTATTTGTGAGGTTCTTAGCTGTGTGATGGAGGGTCCACATCTCTACTTATTTGTGAAGCTCTTACCTGTGTGATGGGGGGGTCACGTCTCTACTTATTTGTGAGGTTGTTAGCTGTGTGATGGGGGGGTCACTTCTCTACTTATTTGTGAAGCTCTTACCTGTGTGATGGGGGGGGGTCACTTCTATACTCATTTGTGAGGTTCTTAGCTGTGTGATGGGGGTCATATCTCTGCATATTTGTGAGCTACTTATTTTTGTGATGGGGGGTCACTTCTCTGCTTATTTGTGAAGTTCTTACCTGTGTGATGGGAGGGGTCATTTCTCAAGTTATTTGTGAGGTTCTTAGCTGTGTGATGGAGGGTCCACATCTCTACTTATTTGTGAGGTTCTTAGCTGTGTGATGGGGGTCACTTCTCAACTTATTTGTGAGGTTCTTAGCTGTGTGATGGGGGGGTCACTTCTCAACTTATTTGTGAGGTTCTTAGCTGTGTGATGGGGGGGTCACTTCTCAACTTATTTGTGAGGTTCTTAGCTGTGTGATGGGGGTCACTTCTCAACTTATTTGTGAGGTTCTTAGCTGTGATTGGGGGGTCACTTCTCAACTTATTTGTGAGGTTCTTAGCTGTGTGATGGGGGTCACTTCTCAACTTATTTGTGAGGTTCTTAGCTGTGTGATGGGGGGGTCACTTCTCAACTTATTTGTGAGGTTCTTAGCTGTGTGATGGAGGGTCCACATCTCTACTTATTTGTGAGATTCATAGCTGTGTGATGGGGGTCACGTCTCTGCTTATTTGTGAAGTTCTTAGCTGTGTGATAGGGGGACAACTCTACTTATTTGTGAGGTTCTTAGCTGTGTGATGGGGGGTCACGTCTCTGCTTATTTGTGAAGTTCTTAGCTGTGTGATAGGGGGACAACTCTACTTATTTGTGTGGTTCTTAGCTGTGTGATGGGGGGTCACTTCTCAACTTATTTGTGAGGTTCTTAGCTGTGTGATGGGGGGTCACTTCTCTACTTATTTGTGAGGTTCTTAGCTGTGTGATGGGGGGTCACTTCTCAACTTATTTGTGAGGTTCTTAGCTGTGTGATGGGGGGGGTCACTTGTCAACTTATTTGTGAGGTTCTTAGCTGTGTGATGGAGGGTCCACATCTCTACTTATTTGTGAAGCTCTTACCTGTGTGATGGGGGGGTCACTTCTATACTCATTTGTGAGGTTCTTAGCTGTGTGATGGGGGTCATATCTCTGCATATTTGTGAGCTACTTATTTTTGTGATTGTGTGTCGATTCTCTGCTTATTTGTGAGGTTCTTAGCTGTGTGATGGGAGTCATTTCTCTACTTATTTGTGAGGTTCTTAGCTGTGTGATGGGGGGGGGTCACTTCTCTACTTATTTGTGAGGTGCTTAGCTATATGATGGGAGTCACTTCTCTACTTATTTGTGAGGTGCTTAGCTGTGTGATGGGGGGGGGTCACTTCTCTAATTATTTGTGAGGTTCTTAGCTATATGATGGGAGTCACTTCTCTAATTATTTGTGAGGTTCTTAGCTGTGTGATGGGAGTCACTTCTCTACTTATTTGTGAGGTGCTTAGCTTTGTGATGGTGGTCAATTCTCTCCTTATTTGTAAGGATCTTAGCAGTGTGATGGGGGTCACTTCTCTACTTATTGTTGAGGTTCTTAGCTGAGTGATGGGGGTCACTTCTCTACTTATTTGGGAGGTTCTTAGTTGTGTGATGGGGGTGACTTCTCTACTTCTTTGAGAAGCTCTTAGCTGTGTGATTGGTGGTGGTGGTGGGGGGGGGGGTCAGTTATCTTCTTATTTGTGTGCTTCTTAGCTGTGACATCATGGTTCACTTCTCTACTTATTTTTGAGGTTCTTAGCTGTGTGATGGGGGTCACTTCTCTACTTATTTGTGAGGTTCTTAGCTGTGTGATGGGGAGTCACTTCTCTACTTATTTGTGAGGTTCTTAGCTGTGTGATGGAGGGTCTCTTCTCTACATATTTGTGAGGTTCTTAGGTGTGTGATGGGGGTCACTTTTCTACTTATTTGTGAGGTTCTTAGCTGTGTGATGGAGGGTCTCTTCTCTACATATTTGTGAGGTTCTTAGGTGTGTGATGGGGTCACTTTTCTACTTATTTGTGAGGTTCTTAATTGTGTGATGGGGGATCACTTCTCTACATATGTGTGAGGATCTTAGCTGTGTGATGGGGGTCAGTTCTGTTCTTATAGGTTCTTATTTGTGGGGGACTCCTCTAATTATTTGTGAGGTGCTTAGCTGTGTGATGAGGGGTCTCTTCTCTACTTATTTGTGAGGTTCTTAGATGTGTGATGGGGGATCACTTCTCTACATATGTGTGAGGATCTTAGCTGTGTGATGGGGGGGTCAGTTCTGTTCTTATTTCTGAGGTTCTTAGCTGTGTGATGGGGGTCACTCCTCTAATTATTTGTGAGGTTCTTAGCTGTGTGATGGGGGTCACTCCTCTACTTATTTGTGAGGTTCTTAGCTGTGTGATGGGGGTCACTTCACTACTTATTTGTGAGGTTCTTAGCTGTGTGATGGGGGTCACTTCTCTACTTATTTGTGAGGTTCTTAGCTGTGTGATGGGGGTCACTTCTCTACTTATTTGTGAGGTTCTTAGCTGTGTGATGGGGGTCACTTCTCTACTTATTTGTGAGGTTCTTAGCAGTGTGACGGGGGTCACTCCTCTACTTATTTGTAAGGTTCTTAGCAGTGTGACGGGGGTCACTTCTCTACTTATTTGTAAGGTTCTTAGCAGTGTGACGGGGGTCACTTCTCTACCCATTCTTCTTTTCTTTTTACTCTGCTAGTGTCCCTCCATGTTCTTCATATTCTGTGTATTCTTCCTATTCTGTGTTCTAGTATTCTTCCTGAGTGCGTAGGGTGTGTGGTTGTTTTCTGGTGTGTTTTCTTCCTGAGTGTGTAGGGCGTGTGTCTTTGGTCCTTTAATAAACTCAACGGGACGACAACTACCATTGTGGTCATGGTCCATCTGGAGTACAGTAGCATGTTTCCCCTTATCTTTGATCTAAGGTCAGTTTTGCATTTACCCTCCTTATGGTTACGTTTATGATTGGGGGAGGGTAGTTAGGGGGCAACTTCTCTTAGAGAGTCAACCAGACAGATGA